>NC_057805.1:133118588-133125498 GCF_018294505.1 Triticum aestivum | reverse complement strand
CACCACTTGGGCCCATGAGGCCCAATAACCTCCGGGGGGTTCCGGTAACCCCCCGGTACTCCGGTATATATCCGATAACTCCCGGAACCATTCCGGTGTCCGAATATAGTCGTCCAATATATCAATCTTCATGTCTCGACCATTTCGAGACTCCTCATTATGTCCGTGATCACATCCGGGACTCCGACCTACCTTTGGTACATCAAAACACATAAACTCATAATATAACCGTCATCGAACTTTAAGCGTGCGGACCCTACGGGTTCGAGAACTATGTAGACATGACCGAGACACGTCTCCAGTCAATAACCAATAGCGGAACCTGGATGCTCATATTGGCTCCCACATATTCTACGAAGATCTTTATCGGTCAAACCGCATAACAACATACGTTGTTCCCTTTGTCTTCGGTATGTTACTTGCCCGAGATTCGATCGTCGGTATCTCAATACCTAGTTCAATCTCGTTACCGGCAAGTCTCTTTACTCGTTCCTAATACATCATCCCGCAACTAACTCATTAGTTACAATGCTTGCAAGGCTTATAATGATGTGCATTACCGAGTGAGCCCAGAGATACCTCTCCGACAATCGGAGTGACAAATCCTAATCTCGAAATACGCCAACCCAACAAGTACCTTCGGAGACACCTGTAGAGCACCATTATAATCACCCAGTTACGTTGTGACGTTTGGTAGCACACAAAGTGTTCCTCCGGTAAACGGGAGTTGCATAATCTCATAGTCATAGGAACATGTATAAGTCATGAAGAAAGCAATAGCAACATACTAAACGATCAAGTGCTAAGCTAACAGAATGGGTCAAGTCAATCACATCATTCTCCTAATGATGTGATCCCGTCAATCAAATGACAACTCATGTCTATGGTTAGGAAACATAACCATCTTCGATTAACGAGCTAGTCAAGTAGAGGCATACTAGTGACACTCTGTTTGTCTATGTATTCACACATGTATTATGTTTCCGGTTAATACAATTCTAGCATGAATAATAAACATTTATCATGATATAAGGAAATAAATAATAACTTTATTATTGCCTCTAGGGCATATTTCCTTCAGTCTCCCACTTGCACTAGAGTCAATAATCTAGATTACACAGTAATGATTCTAACACCCATGGATTCTTGGTGCTGATCATGTTTTGCTCGTGGAAGAGGCTTAGTCAACGGGTCTGCAACATTCAGATCCGTATGTATCTTGCAAATCTCTATGTCTCCCACCTGGACTTGATCCCGGATGGAGTTGAAGCATCTCTTGATGTGCTTGGTCCTCTTGTGAAATCTAGATTCCTTTGCCAAAGCAATTGCACCAGTATTGTCACAAAGATTTTCATTGGACCCGATGCACTAGGTATGACATCTAGATCAGATATGAACTCCTTCATCCAGACTCCTTCATTTGCTGCTTCCGAAGCAGCTATGTACTCCGCTTCACATGTAGATCCCGCTACGATGCTTTGTTTAGAACTGCACCAACTGACAGCTCCACCGTTTAATATAAACACGTATCCGGTTTGCGATTTAGAATCGTCCGGATCAGTGTCAAAGCTTGCATCGACGTAACCATTTACGACGATCTCTTTGTCACCTCCATAAACGAGAAACATATCCTTAGTCCTTCTCAAGTATTTCAGGATGTTCTTGACCGCTGTCCAGTGATCCACTCTTGGATTACTTTGGTACCTCCCTGCTAAACTAATAGCAAGGCACACATCAGGTCTGGTACACAGCATTGCATACATGATAGAGCCTATGGCTGAAGCACAGGGAACATCTTTCATTTTCTCTCTATCTTCTGCAGTGGTCGGGCATTGAGTCTTACTCAACTTCACACCTTGTAACACAGGCAAGAACCCTTTCTTTGCTTGATCCATTTTGAAATTCTTCAAAACTTTGTCAAGGTATGTGCTTTGTGAAAGTCCTATTAAGCGTCTTGATCTATCTCTATAGATCTTGATGCCCAATATATAAGCAGCTTCACCGAGGTCCTTCATTGAAAAACTCTTATTCAAATATCCCTTTATGCTATCCAGAAATTCTATATCATTTCCGATCAATAATATGTCATCCACATATAATATCAAAAATGCTATAGAGCTCCCACTCACTTTTTGTAAATACAGGCTTCTCCAAAAGTCTGTATAAAACCATATGCTTTGATCACACTATCAAAACGTTTATTCCATCTCCGAGAGGCTTGCACGAGTCCATAAATGGATCGCTGGAGCTTGCTCACTTTGTTAGCTCCCTTTGGATCGACAAAACCTTCCGGTTGCATCATATACAACTCTTCTTCCAGAAATCCATTCAGGAATGCAGTTTTGACATCCATTTGCCAAATTTCATAATCATAAAATGCAGCAATTGCTAACATGATTCGGACAGACTTAAGCATCGCTACGGGTGAGAAAGTCTCATCGTAGTCAACCCCTTGAACTTGTCGAAAACCTTTTGCAACAAGTCGAGCTTTATGGACAGTAACATTACCGTCAGCGTTAGTCTTCTTCTTGAAGATCCATTTATTCTCGATGGCCTGCCGATCATCGGGCAAGTCAACCAAAGTCCACACTTTGTTCTCGTACATGGATCCCATCTCAGATTTCATGGCCTCAAGCCATTTTTCGAAATCTGGGCTCACCATCGCTTCTTCATAGTTCGTAGGTTCGTCATGGTCCGGTAACATAACCTCCAGAACAGGATTACTGTACCACTCTGGTGCGGATCTTACTCTGGTTGACCTACGAGGTTCAGTAACAACTTGATCTGAAGTTTCATGATCATCATCATTAACTTCCTCATTAATTGGTATAGACGTCACAGGAACCGGTTTCTGTGATGAACTACTTTCCAATAAGGGAGCAAGTATAGTTACCTCATCAAGTTCTACTTTCCTCCCACTCACTTCTTTCGAGAGAAACTCCTTCTCTAGAAAGGATCCATTCTTGGCAACGAATTTCTTGCCTTCGGATCTGTGATAGAAGGTGTACCCAACAGTTTCCTTTGGGTATCCTATGAAGACACATTTCTCAGACTTGGGTTCGAGCTTATCAGGTTGAAGCTTTTTCACATAAGCATCACAGCCCCAAACTTTAAGAAACGACAACTTTGGTTTCTTGCCAAACCACAGTTCATAAGGCGTCGTCTCAACGGATTTTGATGGTGCCCTATTTAACGTGAATGCGGTCGTCTCTAAAGCATAACCCCAAAACAATAGCGGTAAATCAGTAAGAGACATCATAGATCGCACCATATCTAGTAAAGTACGATTACGATGTTCGGACACACCATTACGCTGTGGTGTTCTGGGTGGCGTGAGTTGTGAAACTATTCCGCATTGTTTCAAATGTAGACCAAACTCGTAACTCAAATATTCTCCTCCACGATCAGATCGTAGAAACTTTATTTTCTTGTTACGATGATTTTCAACTTCACTCTGAAATTCTTTGAACTTTTCAAATGTTTCAGACTTATGTTTCATTAAGTAGATATACCCATATCTGCTTAAATCATCTGTGAAGGTGAGAAAATAAGGATACCCGCCGTGAGCCTCAACATTCATTGGACCTCATACATCAGTATGTATGATCTCCAATAAATCAGTTGCTCGCTCCATAGTTCCGGAGAACGGCGTTTTAGTCATCTTGCCCACGAGGCATGGTTCGCAAGTACCAAGTGATTCATAATCAAGTGATTCCAAAAGTCCATCAGTATGGAGTTTCTTCATGCGCTTTACACCAATATGACCCAAACGGCAGTGCCACAAATAAGTTGCACTATCATTATCAACTCTGCATCTTTTGGCTTCAACATTATGAATATGTGTATCACTACTATCGAGATTCATCAAAAATAGACCACTCTTCAAGGGTGCATGACCATAAAAGATATTACTCATATAAATAGAACAACCATTATTCTCTGATTTAAATGAATATCCGTCTCGCATCAAACAAGATCCAGATATAATGTTCATGCTCAACGCTGGCACCAAATAACAATTATTTAGGTCTAATACTAATCCCGAAGGTAGATGTAGAGGTAGCGTGCCGACGGCGATCACATCGACTTTGGAACCGTTTCCCACGCGCATCCTCACCTCATCCTTAGCCAGTGTCCGCTTAATCCGTAGTCCCTGTTTCGAGTTGCAAATATTAGCAACAGAACCAATATGAAATACCCAGGTGCTACTGCGAGCTCTGGTAAGGTACACATCAATAACATGTATATCACATATACCTTTGTTCACCTTGCCATCCTTCTTATCTGCCAAATACTTGGGGCAGTTCCGCTTCCAGTGACTAGTCTGCTTGCAGTAGAAGCACTCAGTCTCAGGCTTAGGTCCAGACTTGGGTTTCTTCTCCTGAGCAGCAACTTGTTTGCTGTTCTTCTTGAAGTTCCCCTTCTTCTTCCCTTTGCCTTTTTTCTTGAAACTGGTGGTCTTATTGACCATCAACACTTGATGCTCTTTCTTGATTTCTACCTCCGCAGCCTTTAGCATTGCGAAGAGCTCGGGAATCGTCTTATCCATCCCTTGCATGTTATAGTTCATCACGAAGCTCTTGTAGCTTGGTGGCAGTGATTGAAGAATTCTGTCAATGACGCTATCATCTGGAAGATTAACTCCCAGTTGAATCAAGTGATTGTTATAGCCAGACATTCTGAGTATATGCTCAGACCTATTCTCCTCCATCTTGCAGCTATAGAACTTATTGGAGATTTCATATATCTCAATCCGGGCATTTGCTTGAAATATTAACTTCAACTCCTGGAACATCTCATATGCTCCATGACGTTCAAAACGTCGTTGAAGTCCCGGTTCTAAGCCGTAAAGCATGGCACACTGAACTATCGAGTAGTCATCAGCTTTGCTCTGCCAGACGTTCATAACATCTGGTATTGCTCCTGCAGCAGGTTTGGCACCTAGCGGTGCTTCCAGGACGTAATTCTTCTGTGTAGCAATGAGGATAATCCTCAAGTTACGGACCCAGTCCGTGTAATTGCTACCATCATCTTTCAACTTCTCAAGGAACGCATTAAAATTCAACGGAACAACAACACGAGCCATCTATCTACAACAACATAGACATGCAAAATACTATCAGGTACTAAGTTCATGATAAATTTAAGTTCAATTAATCATATTACTTAAGAACTCCCACTTAGATAGACATCCCTCTAATCATCTAAGTGATCATGTGATCCAAAGCAACTAAACCATAACCGATCATCACGTGAAATGGAGTAGTTTTCAATGGTGAACATCACTATGTTGATCATATCTACTATATGATTCACGCTCGACCTTTCGGTCTCAGTGTTCCGAGGCCATATCTGCATATGCTAGGCTCGTCAAGTTTAACCTGAGTATTCTGCGTGTGCAAAACTGGCTTGCACCTGTTGTAGATGGACGTAGGGCTTATCACACCCGATCATCACGTGGTGTCTGGGCACGACGAACTTTGGCAACGGTGCATACTCAGGGAGAACACTTTTATCTTGAAATTTAGTGAGAGATCATCTTATAATGCTTCCATCAATCAAAACAAGATAAGATGCATAAAAGATAAACATCACATGCAATCAATATAAGTGATATGATATGGCCATCATCATCTTGTGCTTGTGATCTCCATCTCCGAAGCACCATCATGATCACCATCGTCACCGGTGCACACCTGGATCTCCATTGTAGCATCGTTGTCGTCTCGCCAACTATTGCTTCTACGACTATCGCTACCGCTTAGTGATAAAGTAAAGCAATTACAGGGCGATTGCATTGCATACAATAAAGCGACAACCATATGGCTCCTGCCAGTTGCCGATAACTCGGTTACAAAACATGATCATCTCATACAATAAAATATAGCATCATGCCTTGACCATATCACATCACAACATGCCCTGCAAAAACAAGTTAGACGTCCTCTACTTTGTTGTTGCAAGTTTTACGTGGCTGCTACGGGCAGAGCAAGAACCGTTCTTACCTACGCATCAAAACCACAACGATAGTTTGTCAAGTTAGTGCTGTTTTAACCTTCTCAAGGACTGGGCGTAGCCATACTCGGTTCAACTAAAGTTGGAGAAACTGACACCCACCAGCCACCTGTGTGCAAAGCACGTCGGTAGAACCAGTCTCGCGTAAGTGTACGCGTAATGTCGGTCCGGGCCGCTTCATCCAACAATACTGCCGAACCAAAGTATGACATGCTGGTAAGCAGTATGACTTGTATCGTCCACAACTCACTTGTGTTCTACTCGTGCATATAACATCTACGCATAAAACCTGGCTCGGATGCCGCTGCTTGGGAACATAGTAATTTCAAAAAAATTCCTACGCGCACGCAAGATCATGGTGATGCATAGCAACGAGAGGGGACAGTGTGTCCATGTACCCTCGTAGACCAAAAGCGGAAGCGTTAGCACAACACGGTTGATGTAGTCGTACGTCTTCACGATCCGACCAATCAAGTACCGAACGCACGGCACCTCCGAGTCCAGCACACGTTCAACTCGATGACGTCCCTCGAACTCCGATCCAGCCAAGCTTTGAGGGAGAGTTCCGTCAGCACGACGGCGTGGTGACGATGATGATGTTCTACCGTCGCAGGGCTTCGCCTAAGCACTGCTACGATATATCCGAGGTGGATTATGGTGGAGGGGGGCACCGCACACGGCTAAGAGATCCAAGGGATCAATTGTTGTGTCTCTAGGGGGTGCCTCCCTCCCTGTATATAAAGGAGTGGAGGAGGGGGAGGGGGCCGTCCACCCTTGGCGCGCCCCATGAGGAGTCCTACTCCCACCGGGAGTAGGACTCCCCCTTCTATGTTGGAGTAGGAGAGGAGAGGGAAGGAGAGAGAGGGGGAAAGGAAAGGGGGGCGCCGCCCCCCTC
>NC_057805.1:133078538-133118277 GCF_018294505.1 Triticum aestivum | reverse complement strand
GGCTGCCCATGGCCGCCTCTCCTCTTCCACCACTTGGGCCCATGAGGCCCAATAACCTCCGGGGGGGTTCCGGTAACCCCCCGGTACTCCGGTATGTATCCGATAACCCCCGGAACCATTCCGGTGTCCGAATATAGTCGTCCAATATATCAATCTTCATGTCTCGACCATTTCGAGACTCCTCGTTATGTCCGTGATCACATCCGGGACTCCGAACTACCTTCGGTACATCAAAACACATAAACTCATAATATAAACGTCATCAAACTTTAAGCGTGCGGACCCTACGGGTTCGAGAACTATGTAGACATGACCGAGACACGTCTCCGCTCAATGACCAATAGCGGAACCTGGATGCTCATATTGGCTCCCACATATTCTACGAAGATCTTTATCGGTCAAACCCCATAACAACATACGTTGTTCCCTTTGTCATCGGTATGTTACTTGCCCGAGATTCGATCGTCGGTATCTCAATACCTAGTTCAATCTCGTTACCGGCAAGTCTCGTTACTCGTTCCGTAATACATCATCCCGCAACTAACTCATTAGTTGCAATGCTTGCAAGGCTTATAATGATGTGCATTACCGAGTGGGCCCAGAGATACCTCTCCGACAATCAGAGTGACAAATCCTAATCTCGAAATACGCCAACCCAACAAGTACCTTCGGAGACACCTATAGAGCACCTTTGTAATCACCCAGTTACGTTGTGACGTTTGGTAGCACACAAAGTGTTCCTCCGGTAAACGGGAGTTGCATAATCTCATAGTCATAGGAACATGTATAAGTCATGAAGAAAGCAATAGCAACATACTAAACGATCAAGTGCTAAGCTAACGGAATGGGTCAAGTCAGTCACATCATTCTCCTAATGACGTGATCCCGTTAATCAAATGACAACTCATGTCTATGGTTAGGAAACATAACCATCTTCGATTAACGAGCTAGTCAAGTAGAGGCATACTAGTGACACTCTGTTTGTCTATGTATTCACACATGTATTATGTTTCCGGTGAATACAATTCTAGCATGAATAATAAACATTTATCATGATATAAGGAAATAAATAATAACTTTATTATTGCCTCTAGGGCATATTTCCTTTAGAAAAATCACAAAAATTGACACAACACTCCTGTTGTTCTATGTTGACATGAGAAAATTTTTGGAAGCAATAAGAGGCAATGGATATCGTTTCGTCCCCAAAGGTGGGACATTCCCTACCGAAACCATCATGCTGGTTGTGAGAAGCTCTAGTTTGTGAGAAGCATATACCCAAACCTGCCCCTAATGGGACAAAAAATTTACCACGGCATGTTGATGCCGCTCCATGATAGCATGCCAAGTTTCATGAATTTCGGACGAGTTTTGGATTTACTAGTATTTAAAAACATGGCATCTCAATGTTTTGCTGGCAATCAACGGTGCCCTGGTGTTTGAAATTCATTCCCATTTCTTGCATGGGACCTAAGCATTCACCCAAGGAAACAAATTTGATTTTTCAACCAATTTATATGCACTGGAGCATGTGCATGTAGTTCAAATTTGAATTATGCACATAAATGCATTGAAAACTCAGTTAATGCATAAAAATGTCCAAACGAACCCCAAAAAATCACAAAAATTGACACAACACTCCTGTTGTTCTATGTTGAGACGAGAATTTTTTTGAAAGCAATAAGAGGCAAAGGATATCGTTTCGTCCCGAAAGGTGGGACGTTCCCTACCGAAACCATCATGCTTGTTGTGAGAAGCTCTGGTTTGTGAGAAGTATATACCCAAACCCGCCCCAAATGGGACAAAATTTTTACCACGGCATGTTGATGCCGCTCCATGATAGCAAGCCAAGTTTCATGAATTTCAGACGAGTGGATTTACTAGAATTTAAAAACCAGGTATCTCAATGTTTGCGACCGAGTGACGGTGGCAGGGTGTTTGACATTCATTCCCATTTCTTGCATGGGACCTAAGCAGGCAACCAAGGACACATATTTGAATTTTCAACTAATTTATATGCATTAGAGCATGTGCGTGTAGTTCAAATTTGAATTATGCGCATGAATGCACAGAAAACTCTGTTAATGTATAAAAATGTCCAAGCGAACCCCAAAAATCCCAAAATTTGACACAACACATCTGTTGTTCTATGTTGACACTAGGAAAAAAATTTGAAATCGAGAAGAGGCAACGGATATCATTTCGTCCAGAAAGGTGAAACGTTCCCTACCGAAACCATCGCACTTGTTGTGAGAAGCTTTGGTTTATGAGAAGCTTATACCCAAACCTGCCCCAAATGGGACAAAATTTTTACCACGGCATGTTAATGCCGCTCCATGATAGCATGCCAAGTTTCACTAATTTCGGACGAATTATGGATTTACTAGAATTACAAAAGCAAGTACGTCAACGTTTGCCGGAGAGTCACGGTGCCGTGGTGTTCGAATTTCATCCCCATTTCTTGCATGGGAGATAAGCATAAACCCATGGACACATATATGATTTTACAACCCATGTTGGTGGACCGGAGCATGTGCATGTAGTTTTAATTTTGAATTGTGCACCTGATGGCTAGAAAACCAATTTAATGTAAAAAAATGTTCAAACGAACACTGAATAATTCCAATTCTTTTACGACACACATATAGTTGCATGTTCACTTCGGATAAAAGGTCGAGCAATTCAAACACCGTCCATTGCCACTGTGACCCCATTATGTAATTCAAATCAAGATGAAAAACCAAGTAGATCGCACACAGTTTATTATCACCAACCGTGTGAGATGCAACACAAAATATCCTGGAGCACCATCGGTGTATAGTACGCCTATGACTTACGCGAGAGGGTGCGTCGGCTACAGTCCACAACCGGGCGTCTCAAGCACACTAGCTTGCTCCCCAAATATCATTTCGCTGTTCAATCGTCGCCGGTGAAAGATGGGCACGTGGACCCGCGTCGTGAGGGCAACTTTGGTGGCCCACTCCGGCGAGAGCGCGGCTGCAGCCGCCATGCGCGTGCTAACAAGGTGCATGAGCGCGGCCGCAATATGCGACCGGGCGACCATGGCAGCCCAAATGGCCGCTGTTGCTTCTCAGGTGGCGGTAGCAACATCTAGCTCGGGGATAACAACTGTCGAGAGCGGCACTGTCCATTCTGCAGCGGCGGCCTTAGCCCTGATGGAGGCCGACCACGACCATGTTGAGGCCGCCCACGCCTAGCTCCTGGCGGTCATCACACAAATTGAACGAAGCTTCTCCGACAACGGTCGACAACCCACGACCGAAGAGCTGGCAATTGCCGAGAGCGTTCAAGCAGCCGTCCGTTCCTCCGCCGCATACCTTGCGACGGGGGAGCCCGTCCAAGCCCAGAACGCGTTCGCCCACGCCCAACTCGTGGCGGCCTTTTCCAAAGAGATGGCAGACACGGATGGCGAGATGCTTGCCGAGTATGGTGGGATGGATGCCATGGAGCCCCTTCCTGAGGAGACCGTCAGGCGCGAGCTGGACATGGAGGCGGCGGCGGAGATCGACGAGCACCAGCCGTAGTAGTACTCTTTGTTTTGTTTAATTAAGACCGCCGGTCTTTAATTTGTTAGAGTAATGTTTAGGTCAGCTAGTTGCTGAACTTGCTCGATTAAGAAGTGTGGGTGTGCTGTAGTCTCCTTTGTGTACCCAAATTATGCAATGACGTGGATGACCACTGTAACCATGGAAATTCGAACCAAAATTTTGACGTTCAAACTCATCACACACGGGTTAAGCTATCATAATCGTTTGTGACGTTCACATATCATACACAGTTCTGAATAAGGGACCGTGTCTGATGACACTTTGCGCGCCAGTTTTTTCGCTGAAGCGATTCCAAATTTTCTGCTTCCGCGGAAATATCTACCTCCCCTCCCCCTCCCCCTTACGAGAAGCCACATTTCCCCTGTTTCTGCCTTCCTTTCCAAGTTGAAACCTTCACTCCTTGCTTGCAGCGCCGCCTCCTTCTCGGCGACCCTCCTTCACGCTACTCGGCCTCGTCTATCCAGGCAGGTAATCGACACCCGACCCCCATCCTCCTCCTCCTTCCAGATCACACATACCCCGACCGCTGGTGCGAGCGCGACACCTTCCACCCAAATCACCAACCATCCACCAAATAAGCACGGCCCTAATCCATGGTGCACGTAGTATAGCCAGGATCTCAAGGAGCATTTGGCAGCAGAGAAGCAAATCACGGCCGCACGCGCGGATGAGGTCGCGATGGCTGCCATTCGTGCCGACCCCCAGATCTTGGAGGAGCACCTTGCCATTTTCTAGCTACGCCGGTTAAGCATGCTTGGTTTACCCGTTGCGTGTGCTGCTCCCACCTTTCCTTCACAAATTCTAGTGAATTATGCTATCTAATTTTACCATGCAATCTGTTTCTCTAGTGTATATGTTCTATATGTCGTGCAGTGTGGTGCTCACTTATTAACCGTTTTGTTAATTAGTTATCGTCTTCAGTTAATTGTTTGGTTCAATTCTGCAAATGTGATGTTCAATTCTTCATGCTGCAATTTTGTATTGTCTTCCATGTGAGAAATAAATCGAATTTATCTTTACAAAATACATGAGAAACAAATACAATTGCTATATTTCCAAGTTGTCAAGCATGATTGGTTTGGTTATACATTGTGCAATGTGGTGCTCAGTTAACGTTTGGTTCATTTGTGTTGTGGTGTTTAGTTAACTGTTTGGTTCAATTCTGCAATGCGATGTTCAATAGTTGTGGGTGCATTCTGTTATTGTATACCATGTGAGGAATAAATTGAATTTGGCTGTAGTAAATACATGAGAAACAAATACAATTGCTACAATTGGCTATAGTTAACTGTTTGGTTAACTGTCTGATCTTCTATTAGGAGTATGTCATATTGTGCAATGTGGTTCTTAGTTAATGTTGGTTCATTTGTTGTGGTGTTTAGTTAACTGCTTGGTTCAATTCTGCAATGCGATGTCCAATTGTCGTGGGTAGAATTTTGTATTGTTGTGCATGTGAGGAATAAATCGAATTTGGCTGCGCTTAATACATGAGAAACATATACAAGTGCTATATTTCCTAGTTCCTAATCATGCTTGGTTTGGATAAATGGGTTTTCCATGTGGCTTGAATTAATCTGATGAATCTGCAATGTGCTTATTTTTCATCAACATATTTTACTGATAGCATGCGAACCCTTACTTAACCTGATGACTAACTACCTTATATGTGTTGCAGGGAAACAATGGGAAGCACCGAGGTTTACAATCGAGGTTAGCACGTGCATGGTCCGTTGTCTAATAGCACATTATTGTGCAATTGCAGGAACGTTTCTAATATTTTGGTTTTTAACAATTTGGTCTTGCACATGTAGGTCCTGCTGTCAGAGGTTTTGACCGACTGTTCGACCCTTTTTGCATATGGGGAAATGAGTTGTCCATGAATATCAATCAAATCAAGAAACTCAGAAAGATTGTTAGGATAAAGAAATTAGCGACAAAAAACAACAAGATCTTTGTCTGCACAATGAAGAAGACATCAGTTCACTACAAGATGGTACTAACTATTATACCTTGCCTTTTTTATTCCTTTGCCCCATTTCCAATATAGAGAAGATATTTATGCACATCCTTGTTTTCAGGCCTTTCCAAAGCAGTTCACTGATGATTACCTCTGAACCCACCTCTATGGTCAGGAGGCGAGGAAGGTTTTCATACAACACCCACGGTTCAATATTGAAGTGTTCCTGAAGAGGACGAAGGACGGACGGTCAATCATCCACAGGCAGTGGCCTAAAGTTGCAAAGACCTTCAACATGAATGAAGGCTCAATATTCGCCTTCCGCTTCAGCAGTTTTCCAGATGAGATGCATCTGTCTATATACCGTCTATGATGCTAATTTCGAAAGGTTCTACATGTTGCATGTGAAACTTGGTGCTGGTGCAGTTGTGTAATGCGGTAGCTGAGTGCTGAAGCTATATCATGTTGTACTTTGATGTAGTTCAATTATGAAATTCTGCTTCCTTAATATGGAAATTAAATATATTATGTGCTTAATATGAATGCCAATTAGATTAATAAATGGATTATTAATAAAGGGAAATTAGCCTGCTAATGGCGAATTAGCCTGCTAATTGGGTTTTGCTATTGCGAACGGTTGTTGAAAAAATACCGTGGGCGATGACCTCAGGCAACGCACACAGTTTCTAGGAATAAACCGTGTTGGATCAATGAACAATCACACACGACTTTCTCTTGAAAACTGTTTGCGTTAGGCCACCTTGCGCAAACGTTTACCACATAAAAACTGAGTGCGATGGACAACCTTTACCACATATTTTCTTCTACGGACCGTGTGTGATACATTAAATAACGCAAATGATTTAACGGGAAAAATTGTGTGTGATGTACCTGTGAACGGAAATGTTTCCTTGGAGCGACTGTGCGGGATGTACATACGAACGAAAACGTTTAGCGGGGACTGACTATGTGGGATGTACTTGCGACCGGAAACAATTTTGCCGTATAATTGTATTTTTAGCTCTACTGTACGTATTTCCGTATTTGAGCGCTCGCCGGTCGCACATGACCTCATTTTGCCGAGCGTGTGTGCCAGGAGGGCATATCCCCAACGGTTTCTGGGCCGTGTGGGAAGGACCCCCCTATCGCCCACACTCACTAGGCGACGGTTCCAAATGCCGTCGCGGAAAGGGGTTAAAAACCGTTTGTATAGGACAGACACGTACCAGTGTTCTTACGAAGATCATCATTGATTGGTTTTAAGAACCCATGCTCTTGCTCTAGATTGAGCTTTTCAATGCGTAGCTTCTCATGAGTCTTTAAAAGCTCTCGATGATCTTCTAAGGTAGTTTCATGAGCTAACTTAAGAGTGTTTAGTTCTTCAGATAGACGCTCAATCTCCTTCTCATCATCGTCATTCGTTTTATCTTGATTAGCATGATTAATAGCAAGTCCATCATAGTTTTCATCACTAGAGTTGTCAACAAGTAAATCATCATCACCTAGCAAATCATCTTCATCACTATTGAAATCAACATACTCGGGGTGTGATACCTTTGGGCCTTTAGCCATGCAGCATCTTCCAATCCCTTCATTTGGTGAATCAAATATGTCGTAGGAGTTGGATGACACAAGTGCAAGACCGGCAACACCTTCATCTTGAGTATATTCAGAGTCAGAGTGATAGCTTCTCTCGGAGTGGTTGTCAGAGTCGGAACCAGATACCGATTCACCAACATGAGCTTGATGTCTTCGTCTTGTGTAGCTCTTTGATGACTTGTCCTTCCTTTCCGAATCCTTGCTTCTGCGAGAGGATCTTCGTTCATAACGATCATCTCTACTCCTTCTTTCTCTTGGTGGTGATTCTTCTCTTTTGCTTCTCCTTTTAGGTGAGTCTTCTCTTCTTTTGTAGGGAGTCGTGCACTCACTAGAGTAGTGTCCGGGTCTTCCCCAATTGTAGCAATTGTGATCACGGCTAGAAGATCTTTTGTCATTGTAGGACCTTGACTTGGAACTCCTTTCTTTGCTTCTACTCTTGTAGAACTTTTTGAAGTTCTTCACCATTAGGCTCAATTCCTCATTGAAGACTTGTTTCTCACTTGATGATGTAGGAGCATAACATGAAGCTTTTTAAGCACCACTAGACTTGTTGTGAAGCTCTTCTTTATCCTTGAGTGACATCTCATGAGCAACAATTCTACCAATGACTTCCGTTGGCTTGAGATCTTTGTAATTGGGCATCATTTGGATCAATATGCACATGGTGTCATATTTTCCATCCAAGGCTCTTAGGATCTTCTTAATGATGAATCTGTCACTCATCTCTTCACTCCCTAAGCCTACAATCTCATTTGTGATGAGAGCAAGCCTAGAGTACATTTCAGCGATACCTTCACCATCCTTCATTTTGAACTTGTGAAGTTGACTTTGAAGCACATCCAATTTGGATTCCTTGACGGAGTCAATACCTTCGTGCATATCAATTAAAGTATCCCAAATTTCCTTTGCATTCTCAAGACGGCTGATTTTGTTGAATTCTTTGGGGCATAATCTGTTGAAGATGATATCGCAAGCTTGAGCATTGTATTGTAACATCGTCAATTCTTATGCGGTTGCTTCACGATTTGGTTCCCTTCCATCGAAGAATTCACCTTGCAAACCAATACACACAATAGCCCAAATGGCGGGGTTCTGTCCAATAATATGCATTTTCATCTTATGCTTCAAACTAGGAAAATTTGTACCATCAAAGTAAGGACCTCTATGGTGGTAATTTCCCTCACTAGACGCCATACTATCCTAGGTTGCAAAACCAAGGCTATGAGCACCAAAGCTATGGAAATCAAGGCAAATGGAGACCAAAGCTCTGATACCACTTGTAGGATCGAAAGTAGGTCTAGAGGGGGGTGATTAGACTACTTGACCAAATAAAAATCTAGCCTTTCCCAATTTTAAGTTTTGGCGGATTTTTAACAACTTAGCACAAGTCAAGCAATCAACCTACACATGCAATTCTAAGAGTATAGCAGCGGAATGTAAATCATTGCATATGAAGGTAAAGGGAGGGGTTTGGAGTGGAAAACGCAATGTAGACACGGAGATTTTTGGCGTGGTTCTGATAGGTGGTGCTATCGTACATCCATGTTGGTGGAGACTTCAACCCACGAAGGGTAACGGTTGCGCGAGTCCACGGAGGGCTCCATCCACGAAGGGTCCACGAAGAAGCAACCTTGTCTATTCCACCATGGCCATCGCCCATGAAGGACTTGCCTCACTTGGGTAGATCTTCACGAAGTAGGCGATCTCCTTGCCCTTACAAACTCCTTGGTTCAACTCCACAATCTTGACGGAGGCTCCCAAGTGACACCTAACCAATCTAGGAGACACCACTCTCCAACTCTCTCTTATGGATAGGAGGGTGGAGGGGTATATATAGCCTCCACACGAATTCTAACCGTTACAACAAAAGAGCCAACTCGGTCAGACCAAATATGTGAACTCAGTGAGACCGATTCAGTTCAAAATGTGAATGTTAGAATTTTCGGTGGGACCGACATGATCAACTCGGTGGAACCAATGAGCTAGGGTTAGGGCAAAACTTAATCTCGGTTTGACCAATTATTTCAACTCGGTGAGACCGATTTCAGTAACAAGCAAACAGAGAGTTGGTCAGGCAAACTCGATGGGACCGATCGCTCCTTTTCGTGAGACCGAAATGTTACGACAGGGAAACAGGGAGTTTGCATTGCGAACTCGGTGGTACCGATCGCTCATTTCGGTGAGACCGAAATGTTACGAAGGGAAACAGAGAGTTTGCAATCCCATCTCGGTGAGACCGAGATCCCTATCTGTGAGACCGAACTGATTATGGTTTCTAGCGATGGCGCCGGATGCATCAAATCGGTGGGGCCGAGTTTGACTTTAGGTTCAGGACATATTTGGATATGAGAAAGTGGTTTAGGTATTTGGAGCATATCACTAAGCATTTTGAGCAAGTAGACCATTAAGCAACACCTCATCCCCTTTTAATAGTATTGGCTTTCCTATGGACTCAATGTGATCTTGGGTCACTAAAATAGAACTGAAGTGTCTTGAGATTTTGGCAATATTTGTCTTTAGCATTTTGAGGGGTCCACATCTCTAGTCCATGCCATGCCAATCATTGAACTTTCTAAAATAATCATCTTGAAAGGATATTAGTTCAATGAGCTATATGTTGTTAAGAATTACCAAAACCACCCAGGGATTAGTTGCGCTTCCAAGTTCCGTTGTGGACACATATTTGCCTGCACCTGCTCTCTTTGATGTCCACAATAGGTGAAGATATTTTGTTCTTGAGAGCGAGGCCCGAGCCCATAACATGGCGGTTGTGGCCGCACGGCAGGCTAAGGCATCCGCACCGGGAGCCTCCGTGAGCTATCACTCCGACCATTAATCAGGCTACTGACTGACTACCAAGTTAGGCCAAAAGCCTAAGCTTGGGGAGTACGTATTTCCACCGACATTACATTCGTGTTTACACATTTCATTCCAGTTGTCGGCGTCCACACTTTTCATTGTATTATCCATGCTAAATTTATTTTCTCGCTTTCTTCTTGTGTGTTTGAAAAACTTCAAGAAAATCCAAAAATATATTTCCTGCTTCATTTCGGTTTTTCTTCCTAGTTTAAATTGTTGTAGCACTAAAAAGAAACTCAAAAAGATGTCCTTATTCTTCTTTTACTTGTTGGCAGCTTTCCTGTGTAAATAGTCTTTCTCGTTTTTGTTTTTCCCTTTTATTTGCTCGTTCAAGAAAAACCAAAAACTCCAAAAACACTTTTAGTGTGTTTCTCTAAATTTCTTTTTCTTTCTATTGAGTCATACCGAGGAGAAGACCATGATGAAAATGTTGAGTTGCTCTCATATGCATTATTGTTGATCTAACAAAGAGCCCATATTACCTTGTCTTCTCCTTTTGAATAAAATGTTTGCCGATTATAGTGTAGTCTACGACACTCTTGCACTATTATTATTTTCATATCATTCGGTCATGCAAGTGAAAGGCAATAATGACGATATTTGATGAACTAGCTGTGGCAGAGAGAAATGGGTATGAACTTGACTTGTTCTGTTTTTTTAAATATGTTTAACCTAGTATCCATGATTCAACCTATTATGATCAAACATGTTTGCAATGACAATTAGAGATTATAGTTTCTCATGCCATGCATAAGTAGCTAGGAGTGGATAATGATTTATCTTGCATGTCAACATTGCGTTAAAATGATTGTGATGTAGTATGATGATATGGTATCCTCCTCTGAATGTTCGAGTGGCTTGACTTGGCACATGTTCATGCATGTAGTTGAATCAAAACCAACATAGCCTCTATGATATTTATGTTCATGGTGTTCATATCCTACTCATGCTAGTATCTAATGTTACTTATGCATAATGCATGTTCATGACCGTCTTCGCTCTCTAGATGGCCGCTTCTCAACCTATTTGCTAGCCTTTGCCTGTACTAAGTGGGAATTCTGCTTGTGCATCAAAAACCTTAAACCCAAGTCATTCCAGATGAGTCCACCATATCTACCTATATGCGGTATTACCCTGCCGTCCTAATTAAATTTGCATGTGCCACCTCTAAAAACTTCAAATAAATATCCTTTTTGTGTGCGTGGATTGTTCATAGAGCGACAGGAGGTAGTCAGTATCTTCCGTGCTTAGCGGATTATTCTCATGATGAGTGTTTATTCACTAGTCCTTGCATGAGAGGGGCGGTAATAGGGATTCCCAGTCCCGAACTCAAATGGCAAATAATTAAACAAAACTCCCCCGAGACTGTTGTTGGTATGGACGACACCCGCTGTTTCGGACAAGCCGCAGAGTGTGATTGTTGGTGGAGGGGGAGTAAACCTTTACTTTTATCGCTTGGGAACCACCACTAATGTGTTTAGCATGGAAGATACCGATAACTAATGGTCGCGAAGTAAACAAGAAGGGTGCATTTCTCAAAATTTCATTTACCTCTGTTTTAAAAACCTGAGCTCTGGCACCTCTGCAAATCACTGCTTCCCTCTGCGAAGGGATTGTCTATTTACTTTTATGTTCAGTCATCACCTTCTCTAATAAGCGCCAGATATGAGAGCACTGTTGTCATGCTCATGCATTGTGTGTAGCTAATGTTGGGTGCATCATGACTGTATCTTTTCTACCATGAATTACAATGTTTAGTCGCTGCTTGAACTTTGGGGGTGCTCTGCATTTATGTTTTGCGGTCTCAGAAAGGGCTAGCGAGATACCACTATTGTCATATTATATCATGGTTGCTTTGATAACGTGTTGTTGTTTGAGATATCTTATTATTTCTCGCTAGCTGATTATCTCATTGATATGAGTTAATATAATTTTTAAGAGTTATTGTCGACATGGTTAGTTATAAACTTGGCTAAAAACCTGGGTGCTGTTTAACCTTATTTATGTAAACAAGAGCAAAAGAGTTCGTAAAAGTTTTTCTTTTTCACTTTTAGTTTATCAACTGAATTGCTTGAGGACAAGCAAGGGTTTAAGCTTGGGGGAGTTGATACGTCTCCGTCGTATCTACTTTTCCTAACGCTTTTCCTCTTGTTTTGGACTCTAATTTTCATGATTTGAATGAAACTAACCCGGACTGACGCTGTTTTCAGCAGAACTACCATGGTGTTGTTTTCGTGCATAAATAAAAGTTCTCAGATTGGAACGAAACTTGGATTTTTTATTCAATAAAAGAGAATTTTTGGTGGCAAGAACCACCGGAGGCGGGCACCTGGGTGGGCACAACCCACCAGGGCGCGCCCCTCCTCCAAGCGTGCCCAGGTGGGTTGTCCCCACCTGGTGGCCCCGCAGACCCTGAAACCGATGCTATAAAATCACATATTTCCAGAAAAAAATAAGGGAGGAAGAATTATCGCGTTTCACAAGGTGGAGCCGCCGGCACCTCCTATTCTTCATCGCGAGGCCAAATCTGGAGTCCGTTTGGGGCTCCGGAGAGGGGGATCTTCGATCTTCGTCATCACCAACCCTTCTCCATCGCCAATTCCATGATGCTCCCCACCGGGAGTGTGTAATTCCTTTGTAGGCTCGCTGGTCGGTGAGGAGTTGGATGAGATTCATCATGTAATCGAGTTAGTTTTGTTAGGGCTTGATCCCTAGTATCCATTATGTTCTAAGATTGATGTTGCTATGACTTTGCCATGCTTAATGCTTGTCACTCTGGGCCCGGGTGCGATGATTTCATATTTGAACCATTTATGTTATCACCATTATATCTATGTTCTAGATCCGATCTTGCAAGTTATAGTCACCTATTACGTGTTATGATCCGGCAACCTCGGAATGACCATAGTCGGGACACTTCCCGGTGATGACAGTAGTTTGAGGAGTTCATGTATTCACCGTGAGTTAATGCTTTGTTCCGGTTCTCTATTAGAAGGAGGCCTTAATATCCCTTAGTTTCCAATAGGACCCCGCTGCCACGGGAGGGTAGGACAAAAGATGTCATGCAAGTTCTTTCCATAAGCATGTATGACTATTTACGGAATACATGCCTACATTATATTTATGAACTGGAGCTAGTGCCGTATCGCCCTAGGTTGTGACTATGACATGATGAATATCATCCAACAAATCGCCAATCCAGTGCCTACAATTATCCTACATATTGATCTTGCTAAGTTACTACTGCTGCTGTTACTATTATCACTGCTATAAAACTGTTATTATCACTCGTACCGTTACTGTTGCTGCTACCACTACTATAAAAGCTATCATATTACTGTGCAACTGATCACTTTGCTGCAGATAATTAATCTCCAGGTGTGATAAAATTAACAACTCAGTTCCTAATACTTGCCAATATTCTTTGGCTCCCCTTGTGTCGAATCTGTAAATTTGGGTCGAATACTCTACCCTCGAAAACTGTTCCGATCCCCTATATTTGTGGGTTATCATGGGTTTATTAATAATTTGCGATATGAGAATTGGTTGGCGGAACCATCTCATTAACAACCAACTTATGTAGTTATATTTTGTTTGGCTCCTTTGTTGTAGGGGGGAAATTTGCTTGGAGCCAACATAGTGATCTACACGGTCAACTTAGAGCCCCACCAACCATATTTTCATATAGTATAGACTTTCATCAGCTTTCTATTGGGATCTTGCCGGTATATGCAATGTACTGACCTACAAGGCTGCAATTTCTCATGTTGCAGATATTTCTACGACAAGAAAGAGTTACGATTTAGGGTCGCTGTCTACACTCAACTTGCCGTTGGCGTTGATGGGACTCCACACCCCTATTGATATGTTTCCGCTATGGCATATATAAGGTATACTCTGGATCTACGGTATTTATTTTACATGTGATGTTATGGCATGTCTTCAAATTACTGTGTGTGCCAGCATAGTGATCTAGGGATGGCACAGAAAGCACAGAGACTTGACCGTATTGGGTCGAGTCGCTACAGTACACTGGTACAACGAAGTGCTATACAAATGGTTTTTAACCCCTTTCCACGATGGCGTTTGGAACCATCACCTAGTGAGTGACTGCGATGGGGGGGTCCTTCCCACATGACCTAGAAACCGTTGGGGATATGCCCTCCTGGCACACATGCTCGACAAAATGAGGTCGTGTGCGACCGACGAGCGACCAAATATGGTTATACGTACAGTAGTGCTAAAAAATACAATTATACAGGCGAAATCGTTTCCGGTCGTAAATACATCCCACACAGTCAGTCCCCTCTAAACGTTTCTGTTCGTATATACATCCCACACAGTCACTCCAAGGAAAATGTTCGCGGAAGGTGGCCTAACGCAAACATTTTTCAAGAGAATGTCGTCTGTAATTGTTCATTGATCCAACACGGTTTATTTCTAGAAACTGTGTGCGTTGCGTGAGGTCATCGCCCACGGTGTTTTCTCAATAACCTTTGCAATAGGAAAACCCAATTAGCATGCTAATTTTCCTATTATTAATAATCCATTTATTAATCTAATTGACATTCATATTAGGCACATAATATATTTCATTTCCATATTAAGGAAGCATGATTTCATAATTGAAACCCATCCGAGTACAACATGATATAGCTTCAGCACTCAGCTACCCCATTACACAATTGCACCAGCACCAAGTTTCACATGCAACATCTAGCACCTTTCAAAATTAGCATCGTAGATGGTACATAGACAGATGCATCTCATCTGGAAAACTGCTGAAGCAGAAGGCGGATATTGAGCCTTCATTCATGTTGAAGGTCTTTGCAACTTTAGGCCAGTGCCTGTGGATGATTGACCATCCATCCTTCGTCCTCTTCAGGAACACTTTAATATTGAACCGTGGGTGTTGTATGAAAACTTTCATCGCCTCTTGACCATAGAGGTGGTTTGAGAGGTAATCATCAGTGAAATGCTTTGGAAAGGCCTGAAAACAAGGATGTGCATAAATATCTTCTCTATATTGGAAATGGGGCAAAGGAATAAAAAAAGGCAAGGTATAATAGTTAGTACCATCTTGTAGTGAACTGATGGCTTCTTCATTGTGCAGACAAAGATTTTGTTGTTTTTTGCCGCTAATTTCTTTATCCTAACAATCTTTCTGAGTTTCTTGACTTGATTGATATTCATGGACAGCTCATTTTCCCATTTGCAAAAAGGGTCGAACAGTGGTCAAAACCTCTGGCAGCAGGACCTACATGTGCAAGACCAAATTGTTAAAAACCAAAATATTAGAATGGTTCCTGCAATTGCACAATAATGTGCTATTAGACAACGGACCATGCACGTGCTAACCTCGATTGTAAACCTCGGTGTTTCCCATTGTTTCCCTGCAACACATATAAGGTAGTTAGTCATCGGGTTAAGTAAGGGTTCGCATGCTATCAGCAAAATATGTTGATGAAAAATAAGCACATTGCAGATTCATCAGATTAATTCAAGACACATGGAAAACCCATTTATCCAAACCAAGCATGATTAAGAACTAGGAAATATAGCACTTGTATATGTTTCTCATGTATTAAGTGTAGCCAAATTCGATTTATTCTTCACATGCACAACAATACAAAATTCTACCCACGACAATTGGACATCGCATTGCAGAATTGAACCAAGCAGTTAACTAAATACCACAACAAATGAACCAAACGTTAGCTGAGCACGACATTGCACAATATAACATACTCCTAATAGAAGATCAGACAGTTAACCAAACCAAGCATGCTTAATAACTTGGAAATATAGCAATTGTATTTGTTTCTCATGTATTTAGTACAGCCAAATTAGATTTATTTCTCACATGGTTTACAATAACAGAATGCAGCCACAACAATTGAACATAGCATTGCAGAATTGAAGCAAGCAGTTAACTAAACACCACAACAAATGAACCAAACGTTAACTGAGCACCACATTGCACAATATAACATACTCCTAATAGACGATCAGAGAGTTAAACAAACCAAGCATGCTTAACAACTTGGAAATATAGCAATTGTATTTGTTTCTCATGTATTTAGTACAACCAAATTCGATTTATTTTCACATGGTATACAATAAAAGAATGCACCCACAACAATTGAACATCGCATTGCAGAATTGAACCAAACAATTAACTAAACACCACAACAAATGAACCAATTGTAAACTGAGCACCAGATTGCACAATATAACATACTACTAATAGAAGATCGGACAATTAACCAAACCAAGCATGCTTGACAACTTGGAAAATTGCACCCTGAAGAATTGAACATCACATTTGCAGAATTGAACCAAACAGTTAACTGAACACCACATTGCACGACATATAGAACATATACACTAGAGCCGAAGATTGCATGGTAAAAGTAGATAGCACAATTCACTAGAATTTGTCAAGGAAAGGCAGTAGCTAGCAAACTGAACATGGGTCCTTATAGTGAGGTAATAAGACAAGCTACTCCTCATTGTCGGAGATATCGATGACGATTGGCTCCTTGGACATGGAAGAGGGAGAGGCCTCTGCATCATGGGTGCCCTCGTCGTAGTGGTGAGTTGCCTGAGCCACTCCAGGGACCAACCTGCTGGCTCTCGAGATGAGGTAAGCACGTGCATGCTGAGAAAACACGTTGTAGTCTTCATCGAAGGCACCGAGGGTGGCCTCGAGAAAACGGCACGAACTATCATTTAAGGCATCCAACCGCATCGCGACGTTGGTGCGCGAGGCATCGACAGTGGCCTCGATGGCGAGGTGCTCCTCCAAGATCTGGGGGTCGGCACGAATGGCAGCCATCGTGACCTCATCCGCACATGCGGCCGCGATTTGCTTCTTCGCTGCCAAATGCTCCTTGAGATCCTGGCTATACTGCATGCACCATGGCTTAGGGCGGCGCTTGTTTGGTGGAGGGGTCAGTGATTTGGGTGGAAGGTGTCGCGCCGACGGTCGGGGCATGTGGGATGTGGAAGGAGGAGGAGGATGGGGGTCGGGTGTGGATTACCTGCCTGGATTGGTGAGGCCGAACAACGTGAAGGAGGGTCGTTGACGAGGAGGCAGTACTGCAAGCAAGGCGTGATGGTTTCAACATGGAAAGGAAGGTGGAAACATGGCAAATGTGGCTTTTGGTAAGGGGGAGGGGGTGGGGAGGCAGATATTTCCGCGGAAGCCGAAAATTTGGAATCGCTTCAGCGAAAAAACTGGCGCGCAAAGTGTCATCAAACACAGTCCCTTATTCAGAGCGGGCTGTGGACTGTAGCCGTCGCACCTTCTCGCATAAGCCATATGCGTACTATACTCCGACGATGCTCCAAGATATTTTGTGCTGCATCTCACACGGTTGGTGATAATAAACTGTGTGGGATCTTCTTGATTTTTCGTCTTGATTTGAATTACATAACGGGGTCACAACAACAATGGACGGTGTTTGAATTGCTAGACCTCACTACAAAAAAAAGACACATCCGTGACATTTTGGGCCGAACGAATTTTTTTCTGTCATACTTATGACACTTCTATGACGATAATTGTGACAAAACTTGGTATCATCATAGATGTGGTGGGGTCCTACTTCTATGACAAAAAATCATGACAGAAAATGGGCTTTTCGCCCTGGGCGGGCCGGAGACACAGCTGCATGACATTCTTTGGGCCATCCATGACGGAAAAAACCATGGTAGAAGTGAGGGCGAGGAAAATCGGGGAGTTCCCGGTTACGGTGGCTGGTTGGGGGTCGAGCGATGCGCGTTTCTCTCGTACGTACGCGCGTGTGTGCGAGGCGTTGGGCTCTAACTGAACCCGAGCGAGGCGTTGGGCTCTAACTGAACCCAAGCGATTGCACTGCAGGCTATGCATTACTGAACCCGAGCGATCGATCGATCCCTTGCTGTTAACTGAACCCAATCGAGCGATTCCTTCGCTACTGCTGCTAACTAAAGCCAATCGATGCTGCCTCTGGATGAACAGTGAGCGTTGTTGGGGGGTTTGGATGAATAGTTCCCGGTGGGGGTTGGATGAACAGGAACCCGTGATAGTAGAGGCCGTTGCCGCTGGATGAATAGTACCCCGATCGATCGAGCCGGTGGATGAACAGGACCCCGTGGAGGGCTGGTTGAACAGTAGCCGGTGGAGGGCTGGTTGAACAGTAGCCGGTGGAGGGCTGGTTGAACAGTAGCCGGTGGAGGGCTGGATGAACAGTAGCCCGTGGAGGGGTGGTTGAACAGGACCCCCGTGGAGAGGGCTGGTTGAACAGTAGTTGATGAAGGGGCGCGCGGTGGAGGCTGGATGAACATGACCCCGTGGATGAACAGTCGTAGGTGGAGACTGGAGGAGGTCGACGGTGGATGAACAGGAGCCCGTGGAGGCTGGAGGAGGTCGACGGTGGAGATGAACAGTATCCTGTGGAGTCCCGTTTTGCGGTACGCCACAACCCTCCCGATGCACAGGACCCCCATTTCGACCGTAGCGCTCCAACACAAGTCTGGTTCCTCCGTTTTGTGGTACGCCACACCCCTCCCGATCAACAGGACCCCGTTTCGACCGTAGGAGGTCCGTTTCCTCCATTTTGCGGTACGCCAGACCCCTCCCGATGAATAGGATCCCGTTTCCACCGTGGCCGGTCGAACACAAGGCTGTTTCCTCCGTTCTACGGTATGCCAGGCCTCGTTTCCATCGCCTATTCCGTCAAAGCCGGTTGCCTCCCGATGAACAGCACGCGTTCCGTTGCCTCCCGATGAACACCACGCATTCCGTTGCCTCCCCATGAACACGACGACTGTCGGATTTCGGGTTTCGGCAAAACCTCTGAGGTTCGAACACTAGGGTGCGCACGAAGATCTCTCCCTACGTGATCACGCTCTCACTCTCACCGCGATCTCAAAGCTTAGCGCGTCGAACCCAACGAGCGAGAGACATGAGAGTTTATACTGGTTCGGGCCACCGATGTGGTGTAACACTACAAAAAAATACACTTCCGTGATGATACGTGTTTGTCACAGTAGGTCACGTTTTCTGTCATGCATGTACATCCATGAAAAATTTATGACAAAATCAAGATAGTCATACCTGTGCTGTCGTAGAAGTGTTCCATGACATTACCAAAGTTATCATCACGGAAGTGTCCATTTCCATGACGATAAATCGCGCGTCACAGAAGTGCTTTCGTCAAGGGTGACCAACACGTGGCATCCACCGTAACGGAACACCGTTAAGCTATCGGGTCCGGTTTTGGATCTGATAACCCGTTAACAGCCCCGACCAATGGGATTTTCCACGTGTAAAATCATCATTGGCTGGAGGAAACATGTATCGGCTCACCGTTGCGACAAATGTCCTCCACTCATTGGACCCAAAGCGCCTATGATACGTCGACACGTGGCACGGCCCAACAGAGGCCCATTCCTGTGAAAAGGCCGGCCCGTTTGACTTGGTCAAAAGGTGGCGGGTCGGCCCACGGCAAGCCTGTTAATGGCCTGTTCGCATATAGCCCATTTACAGCCTGCTAACACAGGGCCCGTTTACGGCCTATCCGAATTAGGCCCAGTAGCGTCATCTGGGCCGTCCAATATAATTCCAGCCCATTTTAACTTCCGGCCCATGTATGGCCCATGACGTCTTTCGGGCCATATGAGGCCCTTAGTAACCCTCGGCCCCTTAACGGCCCGTGGTAAAACTGGCCCGCAATGAACAGTGTATCACTTTATACACATTAAAGGCCCATTATTCCGTTGGGCCGTTTCCAGCCCATGTTATGTTTCGGCCTTCTCAGGGCCCATTTATTCTTGGGCTCATTTCCAGCATTCGGTTACTTACGGCCCGTTACTGTCATTTTCTGCTTGTGGGCCAAATTCAGCCCGTGGTTACAGTCGGCCTGTTTGTGGCCCGTTAATACGTTGGGCCATTTTCATGTCAAAAAACCCGTTGGGCTGTTTTCATAGAGTTATCAAATACGGCCTATTAACGGCCCGTTATCGTCCACGAATAGTACGACCCATGATTGGCGAAATGATGATACGCCCCGTAGAAGGCCCATGGATCCTACGGCCCGTATAGAAGGCCAATGGATCCTACGGCCCATAGAAGGCCCATGGATCATACGGCCCGCAGGAGGCCCATGGTTACAACAGTCTGTGTGTTGCCATGATTATTTTGGCCTAGTTTCCAAAAATAGGTTATTGTGGCCACTAGAAAAACACAGAAAAAGAACTGCAGTGACTACAAGCAAACAACTAAACAAGACAATAAGGAAATAAATAAGCAAGCTATTAACGCTAGCCTATTACCGCTATTACACATATTACATCCACTGGGCATCAAAGTTCGCCACCAGTGCAAATATAGGGAACAAAGCAGCATATTACATACACTGGCCGTCAAAATCGACCACAAGTGCAAATAAACGCGGCAGCAAAACAAGAGCATAACTGAAACAACTTCAGAAGAGCTCAAGAAACGTGGTATCCACCATGCTGGCAATAATCTTAGCAAGCTTATTAGCTTTGTCCTATTTGGCACTAAAATCCTCCAACGCTTGCTGTTGCACCAGAAAGTATGCATCTGAATGCTCCAGGGACTTCCGCAGTCCTTCCGCTTCTTGTCGCAGCACAGCTGATCGATGTCTTTCAGCTTGTAGTTGAGACTCAAGAAACCGAACTGATTTAGACAGCGAGTTTGAATAGCTTGTGCAAGCGGTAGTGGCCAGTAACTCGAACACTAAACCAAGGCAGGACTTTGGGGTTGTCTCACTGTCATCGAGATAGTCTTCCTTAGCTGTTTTATCAGCTTTGTTGGAGACCAACAAGGATGTGTCACTATCCTGAACCTTATCTGCATTACTTCCTTTACCATTGCTTAATAAGGCACTCTTCCCCAATATTCTGTCAGCATTCTAAAAGAAGAAACAAGCATACACATAACAGGTTTAGCATGTACTAGTATATGAAACTCATTTCGGTGAACCAGTTCATTAGTAAGGTGGACAGGATTAAACTACCAAGTCTTCTATTGCCAAGTACTAGTACATAATAAAAGCATCAAACAAACATATATCTATGTCCTATGGTCACTGCATTGTCTTGCCAAATCAAAATAGAGACACGGTTCAAATCATATCAGTTCAAGACAAAGCAGCAGTGAAAGAATACAAAGCGTGGGACACTACACGGCATAACAAGATTTCAGATGGGTACCACGGGTCTACATGTACAACAACACTATTTGCTCTGTTGTGATGCTAGTAATGTGCATGATATGAGAAGTCAACTGTATACACAATTGAAATTGAAATCAACAGAGCTATTGATAAGAGCAAGCCTGTTAAAGAAACATGCGTGAACATACCTGCTGTGCCATTGGAGTTTCGATTGGATCCTTCAATTTAAAAATAAGTTTGCATGAGTAAATACAATGATACAAGAGCAAAGCAGTATGCACGATAGCAATCATAGTTAAAAAAGGCGCGCCTAAGCGAGCGCTTAAGCGCGCCTAGGCTCTAGGCGTTGGCGAAATGCATTGCGCATAACTACGCTTAATTTGTGCATAACTGCGCATAAGCATGCGCTTTGGTCAGTAAAGCGCAAGGCGGTGGCAAAACGCACAATTAACGCCTAGCGCTTTTTGGAACTATGATAGCAATGGAATCTTAAATTAGAACAGTTGTTCTTCAGGTTTAGGCACTTGTTCTACATGAACAGAGTACAGTAAGACGCAAGAATATAGTACTTAAAAATAGAAAATGAGCTCATAGACCTTACCACATTCTTGGTTCGGGACCAGTACAGAACAAGGCGTTCCCAGTCATCGTCCAGTAAATGTGTCTCAGGAGAACGTAAGGGAATTTCATGAGTTTCTTTGCCGGTGAAGTACGTTTTCTTCAGGTAATTCTAATACTGCCACCAAGCATTCTTGAAGATAGCAGAGGTATTAGCACAGGTTACCTCATCCTGAGTTTCCAAATCGGTCCTTCTCTATAGTGAAAAATGGGAAATTTGCTGTATTATAACCATCATGGAGGTAGGATGTATGGGTTACACATAACTCTTGGACAAACACCTGCAACTGGCATTTTCCTTCATCTTCAGTATAATATTTCCAAGATGGGAAGATACACACATACGATTTAACAACATCAAATGCGATAGATGCTAAACTACGACTAGCTGGTTGTGCTTCCTCCACAGGAATAAGTGTACTAACTGGTGGAGTTGGGGTTCGCCGTGGTAGTACCGGCCCTTTGGGAGCTCTGTGGTGGAGATGGTGCTGTGTCAACAGGAACTGGGTTACTATCTGCTGGGGTTGGGGTTAGATTGGGTGAAGCTGGTTCTCTGTCCATCGCAGTAGGGGTACAATCTGCGAGAGTTTGGGTTATGTGTGGTAGGGCTGGTTCTCGTGCATGTACAACCGGGGTGCTATCTCCACCAAGAGGTAGCACTATTTTATTTGAAGACCGTGTTTTTAGTCCGCTAGATGCTGGCATCACCCGCTCCAATTCAAATGGCTGATAAACAGGAAACATAGTTGAATGTACAGACATTGTATGAGAGACAGATGCAATAGATAGTGTGGGAAAAAGAGGACATGAAATAGTTGACATGTATATTGTTTAACTAAAACGGATAGCATGACATAATTTCACATATATGATGTCTATCTAAACTGGATAGCATAGCATAACATAATTAAAAGATATGATGAATAACTAAAACGCCATGCCAAGTTAGAGCATACACCTCGGTGGGGGAAGAGGACTGGTCGTCTATCTCTGAATCCATCTCTGAGGAGCTATCGGGACCCAACAAGAGATCTACTTCGACAGGTAGCACTGTCTGCTATGAAGGCCTTGTTTTCACTCTAGATTTTTCAATCTCCCACCCAAATGGCTGATTCACAGGAAGAGTAGTTTAATGTACAAACATTGTCGACAAATGGAAATGTAATGAAGAAATGGATGGGCAAGATATCATTCAAATATATGATGCCTGGTTAAACAGGATGGCATTACACATTTCACATATATTATGGCTGGCTAAAAGACATGAGACTGCATAATTCCCATATATGATATAGAAACTAAACAGGTGGCGACAGAACATGTCTAAACTAAGCAGATGACATATATGATGTCAAAAGTAGGCACTGCAAGGCAACATATGCATGATATGACTATCATCATCATGCCAAGGTAGATCAAACACCTTGGGGGTAAATAGGAGTGGTCAGCGGCGTATGAATCCGCCTCAGAACAGATATCTTCCTCTGGATTACAATCTGGAGAGGGGTGGGGAGGGTTTGCCACTGAACCCACCATGGAGCGATGTCTGCATGACATTATATTACCGCGCAAAACTCTTCTCTTTTTCTCTACATGTTCATCATGACTGTGTACAATATCTGACATGCATACGAAAAAAATATGGTGAGATTATGTAAGGAGAGCATGCAGAAATTTAGAGTGGTGGTAACAACCATTGGATGGATACAAAAATAATGATAACAGACTGATGATTGCTTTAATTTAATAAAAAGACAGATGATGATTGCTTTACTATTTGTTTCCCACCGAAGATGAACAACATAGGCATACCCTAGGTGAACCAGATATTAGACAGAGATACTATTCATTGCTTCCTCGATATGTGCCCCACAACTAATTTAGAACTCAAGTTTGAACATTAATTTGGACTTGACTTGGAGTCCAAGAGGTGAACGGGACGATAAAGTAGCAGGTAATTTTAAGCAATGCATAACATAAGCAGAATCAAAAGAGTGTGACCTCTCTTGTGGACCCGTGTACTCCTCAGGTTCATCTGCTGAGTCGATGATGGTGATGCCGTTGCGGTGGGTGCCGGCTGCAGGGAAGGAGATCTGAGGCGGCGAAAGATGGTCAGGAGTCGTGATGTATGGTAGAGTGGATGTTTCTTTCGATGGAGCAGCTCAGGTGAGGTGGACGACGTCGCGGCAGGAGCAGGACAAACCACACAAAGTTCCCTTCAACACCTACCTGTAACTGAAGTAATTCTGTAAGGGCTCATTTGGCTTGCATGATTCTAAAAACGCAGGGATAGGAAAAACACCGGGGGCACGACAAATTTAATTGTCACGCCCGGATTATTTGTCTGCACTGCTCGGCCCCAGGGCATAAAGGAATTAATTGCCCTTCTCGGCCTCGGGCTTCTTTGAATGTCATGGCTTTTATGGGTTCAGATTCTGATAATTCAGTCAAATCATCTCACTCTAGGCAGCAAATCAATTATCGAACTGAGGAGCAAACTTGCCCTCCTACGGCACCCAGGGGCCAACCACCCTCCACCGTGCGATGCACTGCATGCGGTCACTATGGACACCTGGCGCAATCTTGCTGGCGGCGACGCTGGGCCCAGCGATGGCAGTGGTGACCAAAAACCCCCTCTACCACCTTTGACGCCCCGCATTCTCTCCCTTTGCCCGCCCCGCTTCCCAATGCAGCAAAGTGCTCTGCTCTAGCACCATCACCACCGCATACCGCCGCCGCCGTCGCCATCTCCGCCCCGCCCACCACCATGGCCAACTACCCTGTCAACCCACTCCCCTTCCTCCCGGCTGGCTGGTCCATTGAGCCAGGGCCAGCAGATTGCAAGGTTAGGGCAGACATGGCAGTCAATCCCATCCTGCCCCTAAACAACAAATTTCTGGCCGTCGCCGAAGCTAGTCGATTTGTGCCCCTGCATCTCCGGGAAGATCTCCGCAACACGATTGAAGGCATGCTGCATGAGGCAGGACTGCACACCACCGAGTCCTCTGACCATCCGCTGGGAGTGGGTATGTTTGCCTTTGCTAATTCTTCCATACGCGATACTGCAGTCAACACCACTTTCCAGCTTGATGATGAAGATCTAGTGGTCTCCTTTGTGCGTCACAATGCTGCACTTAATATGCGCAACACAACCTATGGCCCTGAAGTTTGGCTCCTTTACATCGGTTTTCCAGATGATTATCAGACAGATTTCTATCTTCAGCGTTCGATTGATGATTACGGCAGACTAGTAACTTGGAATAGCCCTAATACTGATCGCTCTGTGGTGCTTATTAAGGTCCGAGTCATTCATATGCGCCTGATACCTAAAAGCATTGTCATCCGTAAGTTAGGAGGAGATAGAGCTTGCTGGACCGCTGCTGTTTATATTCTCCGTGGTGCAGATTGGAACACCCATGACCCTGAGGTCCCAACAGCTGATGAAGAACCACCACTGGCTAATGGTGTCCCGCATCCCATGTTTGGGGAGGGCCTCACGGTGGAGCAGCTCTATCAGCAACAACTTCAGAATTGGCTGCTTCAGAATGGGATTGGTAATTATCAGGCACCTCACCTGGCTCCTCAGCACGACGGACCACAAGACGCCCAATGGGACCCATGGCCGCAGCCTCCTGCTCCTCAAATGCCAGCTGCTCTGGTTAACTTCCAAGCATGGCTTGCTGCTCAGGGTCGCCGTGTGCAAGATGGAATCTTACCTGAAGACAATGTGACTGACAGTCTGAATTCGGTCCGGTATGAAACTAGCTCTTCTGCGAGCACTCAGGGCTCTTCTCTTGGATCCAACAATCAAATCAGCACTCTTTTTGTGGCTCCCCCTGTGATCCACAATGTCATCAACGTGGATGTTGCTATTTCTGCTGCAACTATGAATGTCAGTATCTCTGTTGAAGGAAATGAGCTTGCTACAGTGCTAACCTCAGACTTGATCCCGAGGAATGTCTTCACTGCTTATCTCTCCAGGTCCATCCTGTCTGTGGTTGCTGCTTTTGGGCCCTGGAGCTCTGGATATGGTTTGCCTCCACTGGAGTTTCAGACAGTTCCTCCTCGTTCTATCTTTCAGGTGGCAGACCAGGAGACCACCCACCTGCTGTGCTTCTCTCCGCGTATCCTGCATGCCGCACCGACTTCTAGCTCGGTGCAAATTAGTGAATTGGCACCAGAAGAGGAGGTTCCTGCCGCTCTGCCCTCTCAACACCTTGGCGTTCTCCCAACTGATACTGCTGATGAATCTGATATGGTCACTCTGTCGTCAGATAGTGCTGCTCCTTTTGATGCAGATGATACTGCTATGAACACTATGTCGTCAGATAGTGCTCCTTTTGATGCTTTGCCCAGCTTGGCGCCATCTACTGTTTCAATGGATGGGCCTCCTATTGTCTCTAATGGCCCGTTGGAGGACGACTCTGACTTGGGCCTAGCCCAAGTCCTGTTTGATGTGCCGGGCCCTTCTGCTGCCCGCCCACGCCGCTCGAAGTACAAGGCTCTTATGGTCACCACTGAAGTTAGGCGCAGCACCAGATCGACGCATTTTGATGGATTCAGAGTGCCACAAATTTCGGATGTTTGCCCTACTGTATCCAAAGTGAAGCCCAGGGTGATACCCTCTGCTGTTCTTAGCTCCAGCAATGTGATCATGGATCAGGCCCCTCCACCAACACCTCTCCACGCCATGCAGGACATTGGCATCATCCGCTGCACTGTCCCACCCCAGGAACTCACTGAAGCTGCTCTGCTTGCTACTGAAGACCCGGCTACCATCCACAATAGCCTGACGGATGGCTCCTCTTCGTCTTCAGCTTAGGTTTGCTGTCCCTTATGCCACTTTTGCGTAGCTGGAACGTGCTATGTTGGAATGTGTGCGGGTTAAATTCAGAGAAAAAGTTACTAGCGCTGTCAAACGCGATTTCTGTTAGTGGCTGTGCCATCGTATGTTTGCAGGAGACTAAAAAACCTGTTATCGATCTAGCGTTTATTAAAACTTGCTGTCCTAAACGTTTCGATAAATTTGCTTACATTCCCTCTCACGGGGCTTCGGGTGGTTTACTCACAATGTGGAACAGTTCCATATTCTCTGGATCGGTAGTTGTCCAGGAAGATTTTGCTCTGGGAATTCAATTCACCAGCACGATATCTGCCCAAGCATGGACACTTTTCAACATCTATGGCCCTTGTACAGGGCCTGCTCGGGACACTTTTACTCAATGGCTTTATGACAGGGACATCCAGGCAAATGATGATTGCTTATTTCTTGGGGATTTTAATTATATTAGAGGGCCAGAAAATCGCAACAAGCCAGGGGGTGATGTCAACGATATGTCCACCTTCAATGACATTATCCGCAAACATAATCTAGTTGAATTACCTATTAAAGGTAGATTATACACATGGAGTAACATGCAACACGATCCACTCCTCGAGCAACTAGACTGGTTTTTTACCTCTATGCACTGGACAAGTGTTTACCCCAATACCATGGTCAAACCTCTTTCTAAGCCCACCTCAGATCACACACCATGTGTTGTAACCATTGAGACAAAAATCCCTCGTGCCAAATTATTCAGGTTTGAATCATATTGGCTTTTGCACCCTGGCTTCATGGACGTGGTTAAAAGAGTTTGGTATAAACCTATTGCTGTGACCAACGCGGCCACCGTTCTCTATCGTAAATTCAAACATCTCCGACAGGAGCTCAAAGCTTGGAGCAAAGGCATCTCACGGCTCTCGGTGGCTATTGAGAATACGAATAAAACCTTGGCAGATTTGGATGAACTGGAAAATCAGCGGTCTCTCACATTCCCCGAGAACAATTTCCGCAAGATTATAAAAAATCATTTACTTCGGCTATTGGACTATCAGAAATAGTATTGGAAGAAACGATGCACCGTCCGATGGGTTAAGTTTGGTGACGAAAACACAAAGTTTTTTGAGGCAATGGCTACTGATAGATATCGCAGAAACAACATTGCTAATCTGCAAACTCCTGATGGTCTAGTGGTGGAAGATCACAACGGAAAAGAGGCCCTCCTTTTCCACGCGTATTCGGACAGACTAGGCACCTCTAGTCCCACTCAAATGCATTTTGATCTTCCGTCTCTAATCAGGCCCAATGCAAGCCTGGATCACCTCACCCTTCCCTTCATGCATGAGGAAATTGACTTGGTCATTAAAGAAATGCCAGGCGATAGGGCACCTGGTCCGGATGGTTTTAGTGGTCTCTTCCTTAAAGCATGTTGGCCAATCATCAAAAATGACTTCTACTCGCTGTGCGATCAATTCCATGCAGGAACACTTAACCTCTAGAGCATTAATGATGGACTGATTACTCTAATCCCGAAGAATGTGTCCCCATCCACAGTTAATGACTACAGGACAATCACATTACTCAATTGCTGCCTTAAACTCATTACTAAGCTCCTGGCCAACCGCCTCCAGAAGATCATTCTGAAAATTATTCATCGTAACCAATATGGATTCATACGAGGGAGATCTATACAAGATTGCCTTGCATGGACATTTCAAAACATTCACCAATGCCAAGCCTCCAAGCGGCCGATCGTTCTTCTTAAGTTGGATTTCACCAAAGCTTTCGACACCATCGAGCACGATCCCTTGATCAACATTATGAGACATATGGGCTTTAATGAAAAATGGCTGTCCTGGATAAGTTCAATATTTTCCTTGGGAAGATCCTCAGTTCTCCTAAACGGTGTTCCGGGCAGACAATTCCACTGTAAGCGTGGTGTCAGACAGGGCGATCCGTTGTCTCCACTCATTTTCGTGCTGGCAGCCGACCTCCTTCAATCTGCCATTAATGAAACCTATAGGGAGGGCAGAATCCAGCTTCCCTTCCCATCTAACGGACAAATGGACTACCCTATTGTCCAGTATGCCGATGATACGATCCTGCTCATGCCTGCCTGCCCTCATCAAGCCTTGATTATTAAAGACATTCTTACCAAATATGCATAGTCCATCGGCCTTAAAATAAATTTCCACAAGTCCACATTAATTCCCATAAACTTGGACGCGGATCTGGCTGCACAACTTGCTGCTATCTTCGAGTGTACAATTGGTACCATGCCTTTCACCTATCCAGGTCTGCCTCTGGGCACGTCTCGGCCTACCATTCATGACTTCATGCCCCTAGTCAGCACGGTTGAAAGAAGCTTGTCCTCAACACTGTCCCTCATGTCCCATGCTGGCAAGCTGGCTCTCCTCAACTCCACAGTTACCTCGCTTCTCATCTATGCAATGTGCATGTTACATTTCCCACCCAAGCTCATTGAACTTCTGGACAAGATTAGGCGTAGATGCATATGGATCAAAAAGACTGAACAAGGTGATAAATGTAACTCTCTGGCTGCCTGGGACATGGTCTGTAAACCTAAAAATAAGGGAGGACTTGGTGTGCTCAATCTTCGAGTACAGAATGAAGCATTACTTTTGAAATTCCTGCATAAATTCTACAATAAGTTGGATATACCTTGGGTGCAACTCACATGGGATTCCTATTACGCCCAAAAAATTCCACATGCTTCTGAACCGGTTGGATCATTCTGGTGGAAGGACATACTCAAGCTCACTCCTAAGTTTCGAGGGGTTTCTCAACTCAAAATTGTGTGTGGCACCACGGCTTTGTTTTGGAAAGATATGTGGGCGGGGCAAATTATTCAAGACTCCCATCCTCGGGCTTTCTCTCACTCTTTGGACGAAGATATCTCTGTCAAAGACTTCTTAGGGATCACGTCGCTGGGAGAAACGTTGCACCTACCCTTGACCCCTCAAGTGCTTGCGGAGGTCAGAGACATGCAAACAATTGCGGCTCAGCTACAGCCATCCACGTCGTCTTCGGACATTTGGCACTACACGTGGGGCAAGACCATCTACAAATCAACGGATTACTATAAATTTTTCTTCAAGGACGTCCAAGTGCACCAGATATTCTGCTGGGTTTGGAAATCAAAATGCACGATGAAGTTGAAGGCCTTTGCCTGGTTGCTCTTCCATGACAGGCTCAATACGAGGAACATGTTGAAAAGGAGGCACTATAACATAGGAGATGACCACAATTGCCTATTATGTGGAATGAATATTGAGGAAATGGTGGAACACATGATCTTCACCTGTTCTTTCATTAAGCTTTGCTGGATTAAGCTTGGGATTAACTGGGAACCTTTCCATGGCCGAATGCAAGCTGTTGATGCTCAAACAAAAACATTCATCCCACTCCCATGTTCTTAGAGAAATTCATTGTGGCAGCCTGGAGCATTTGGAAGGAGAGGAATAATAAACACTTTAGAGCAATAACACCATCCTTCAACTCCTGGCTGGACAGATTCAAGAAAGATTCCGGGCTTCTTCAACATAGAGTCAAAGAGGAGCATAGGATCTTTGTGCTGAACTTTGTACACTCCCTATAGTTGTTGCTCTCCGCTTCTTTGCTCACTTGTCACAAAGTTGGCAAGTTGTACCTGATTCCCCACCCCCATGTAAATACCCATTGTACAGTTTGACTACTATATTAATATATTAACACAGTAGGAGCCTTTCCTACTGTTCACGGTAAAAAAAACACCGGAATAGGATAGGAATGCACATGGTAAACAGAGCATTTGTAAACACAGGATTTCTATCAACTTGGGTGTTTGATTTACAGGAATTGGAAGAGCAGAGGAATGCAAAGAAACATGGCCAAAATAAAGTGAAACCATATGAAAGCGTGTACAGTCAGAATGTTATTCTGCCACTAATGCACTTGGTCTTGTTTTCATGCATAGGATTTTGAAAAGTAGGTCCAGGTGGATGTTTTTCTTCATTCTTTTCAACAAAATGCATGAATAATTGAATAGTAGAGTGCCATTGGAAAATTCCCTATTGCTATGTTTTTCTGTCGAACCAAAATAGCCCTAATGGATCGACATGAATGTATAGTAATAAGTGATGCAACAAGTGTACAACCTCTTTGCCATAGCCGTGTCGACCTCAGCATCATTGGGTTGGCCGCTGAAGCAGTTGAGGCAGAGGAGGCTATCGGAGGTGTGGAGGAAGATCTGAGGAAACTGTAGATGGCGTCCAGGGCACTGCACTGTTGTGATGGATCCTTCTGTCGTTGGAGCAGCCCTGGTGAGCCATAAGACGTCAAGGCTGAAGCAGCACAAGACAGACATCGTCAATCTCAAGTGGGATTCTAATAGCATCTCCAATAGATGATGTAAAATAGATGTAAAATTTACATCACCAAAAACCACCTTACTACAACAGATGAGGTAAAAACTGTTGACTCTGAACTTAACTGTCGAAACTTAAAATTATTGTGGAATCTTAATGTTACTGTCGAAACTGAACGCAATGGTAGTAGAGAGGCACTTGACATGTAGTTTAGGGAGGGCCTGCAGTTCATCTTCAACCTGCACCCCCCTGAGCCGCCAGCCACCACTGGCCGAACCGCCGGCCCCAGCGCCGCCTCGCCGCCCCAAAACAACTCCCCACCGCTGGTCCGCCGCCGCCCCGGCCAGCCCTATAGGCCCCCCGCCCCCACACTGAACCCTAAGATAGATAGTGGGGTACCTCTCCGGCGAGCCCTCGTCCCCGCAGCGGGTGGTTCTTCCTTAACTTCAGCGAGCCCCCCACCCCCTGAAAATCGACTGACCCAAAAGTCGATTTAGTCGACTGAAGTGTAGCTAAATCGGAGCAGAGCAGCAGCACGAGCGAGGGGGGGAGCAGCAGCAGCAGCGCGAGCGAGCGAGCGAGAGCCGGAGCAGCAGCATCTGGGCGAGTGAGTGATCGAGTGAGAGCCGGAGCAGCAGCAGCAGATCCGGCTGGTATGGACGCCGCCACCGAAGGGGCCTTGCACTGAGGGAGAGCCGCCGTGGAGATGTCGCCCATGGCGCCAGCTTCAAGGTAGCCGCTCCATGGGGGTGCGCGATGGAGCACCGTCGGCGCTGGGAGGTCGAGCTAAGGAGAAGGTGCGATGCGATGAGTGTACAACTTCTTTGGTGGCGCCGAGTAGGCCTCGGCTTCGTTCGAGGAGTCGGTGAGGATGCTGCGGCTCCGGTGGAGCAGGTTAAGGCGGCGCTGTGGGGATGGAGCAGCCGCGATAGACGAGGCGATCGTCGGAGCAGCTCCTTGGAGGTGGAGGACGGGGCGACTGAACCGGCGGGACAACGAGATGGACGACGAATCCTCATCCGGGGCGGTGGACGAGGGACGTCGAGCTGTTGCGGTGGATGACATCGTCGGGGAAGAGGCTCCAGCTGGGCAGCGGTGAGGTGGCGGACGGAGGAGGGTGGGGTTTCGCGGCTGGAGCGGAGAGGTTATGGCGGCCTGGGATTTCGAATGGCAAAAAGGAGGCGATGGGAGGGGGTGAACCATGACTTAGGGACGCGCTTGTCCAAAATGTAGGGTGTGTTACAAAAGTACCCCCCACCGATTTGAACTAGCGGCCCTTTCGGCTCAGGGTTAGAAGGGGGATTTCATGTGTCGGGAAGCTGGAGGGAGTTTTCGCGCGCGTTGTAATTTCGGGATAGCAAGGCGCGAGTTGTGAAGGCGCCAGTTTTGGGAGCACGATATCTGAATTTTCGGGATATAACAAGGCGCGGGTTGAATTTTAGGGACAAGCCTAACGTGTAATATTGTACTTGTATGTACCAAATCAATTCGCACTTCCCTCAACCAAAAAGAAAACGAAAAAAATAAAACTATTCACACCACACAAAGAGAGAGTCTTGCCCCGTTTTACTATAAAAATGCTATTCAAAGCTACTCCCTCCTTCCATCTATATAGTGCCTAATGCGTTTTTCGATGCTAACTTGGACCAAATATTAGAGCAATAATATATGGCATGCAACTTACACAAAGCACACCATTAAATTCGTCTGTGAAAGGTTCTTTCAATGATATAATTTTCACATTGTGCATGTCATGTACTATTAATCTTGTCAATAGTCAAAGGCGGTCTTAAAAAATGCATTACGCCCTATATAGATGGAAGGAGGGAGTATGAATCCATGTTATGTCCAATTAAATTTTTTCGCTTGCTGTATAATGCATGTAACCTACTCATACCAACATTTTAGTGCATTCCAATTGTCTATACTACCCCTGCAATTCGAACTGAAAATTTGAATTTGTTTCTCTATTTCAATAAGAATCTACAATCATGATTGTTGCCAACTTCAACCATCATTCGTGTATTACCTTAATAACACACCACATGATTACTATAGAGATAGATATGAACTATGTGTACTACATGAAATCGAATTCTATTTTTCGAATACACTTGATGTTGATTCCAAATAATAGTACATTTGATGTACTAACTATATATCCATAATCTAAACCATGTTCCATATGTGTACACTATGTTTATCACACATAGTATAGTGCCCCGCCCCCTACATTATGACAAGTATTTAGACCTGAGCTGCAAAAGCCACACATTAGCCCAAATTATGATCAATGTTCTATATATTATACGTAGTACTAGCAAGATGCCCATGCGTTCCACAGAACATCAACATGATCAAGGGGAGGCCTAATTTGCAAATATGGAGAAGGGTGTGGGTATCTTTTTTCAAAATTGCCATAGTTTCCTTCCTATTCGTCAGATATAAATCGGACGGCCTATATTGCAGGATGGCAGGCACACCATCATCAACAACTCCATTTTTTTATAAGAGTAGAGATAAAATATATTGTATGTAGTATAACATGTTCATAACCACACCATGTGTATCACCGTTATATATATTCACACATGCGTCGGTTTAAAACACTATTATAAATTCTTCAAATATCCGAATTCGCTTTTTATAATGAAGTATGATCTTTATCCGTCTTTTACACCCACACAATCCTCTTATCTTTGTAGCTAGCTAGCGCTAACTTTCTCTCGTGCATGCACACGCCCGCATCCCTCTCACCCTCCCTCAGCATTCTCTAGCTCCATCGCGCAAATTCATCTTTTCACTTTAGGTCGTTCACCCACGGTGTGTGTAGGCCCCCCAGCTCCTTCTTTACGGCACACATCGATCGATATGCCTCTCTAGCCAGGTGTGCCTAGCACAAAACACAAGCTTCCCCTCTTCTCTTATCACCGTCCATGCCTCACTCCCACCACTCTTTTCATCGATCTCGTACTCGCACGCTCCTCCCCCTCGATATAGAATGACTCTCGCACCACCTCCTAGATGCATCCCTCTCTATCTATCCTTCTCCCCGTGCCTCATTTGCTTCTAACACACACATGCATGTATATCGATCGATCTCCCAACATATACCTAGGTCGACTTTAACTATTCCCCCCCATCGATCAACGTACCTCATAAGTTATGTCTCTCCTTTCTCTGACAAAGGACGATTGATCTTCCTATGTAGTTATGTCTGCTTACCATAGCCATATCGCCCCCCCATCATTCGTGCATGCCTCCTGATCCGTCTCTCACACGCACGTGCACAGACAGGCAGCCATCCCCTCTCTTATTGATATTGCAGGCGTGCCCTCTGGTTGTCTAGCAAGCCTATCCCACCATTTGTTAGAAGCAACTCCACTACCACCCCCTCCAACACTCTAGCTCTGTCTCTCTCCCAACCTTATTCCTCTCCTACACATATGCATGGATGCCGATCGATCTCCCTTAATACATGAGGTAGATCGATCTCCGTTAATACATGAGGTAGGCTGTCGGCATTCTAGGAACGGGGGTCCCCAGACTTGCCTACCTGCGGCCCACGGCGTGGCTAAGTCAGCGGGCCGTACGACCCATCTTCATCAACAAGGCATCCAAGACCCTCGCGAGGGGCCAAGCCTCGCGAGGCGGGCGACGCAAGACCTCCTCAGGAGAGGCCTAGCCAGGCAGGCTCACGAGGAGCGGAGATATCAAGGCGGGGCAAACCTCACGGGGCTTTCGTGATGTGAGCCATGATCGAGACCAGGCGGGCGCCAGCGCGCGCAGCGTCCTTGTTTCCTCTTTGGTGCTAAGGAGGCAAGCGCAGGCGAGGAGTACCGAGGCATCAGGCAAAGGTTGCCATATCGGTGCAACGAGACCAAGACCAGAAGGACGGCAGGACGGAGGTCATCGTGGAGCCCAAGACGGCGTCACCACCAGAGCCTTTTGCAGGCGAAGACCACTTTTGTCAGGATAGCTTGTACTAGTTGTCCCCCTTCAAAATTTCCCGCCGTTGTTGGCTCCCTTCCCGCTCAATAATTGGAGAGAGGACCAGGGCCTAGATAAGTAGAGCTAGCCACCACAGTAGGACAGAGTTCTGATCCACCAGTTCACCGAGCACAAGAACACCTCAACCTCAGGAGGCTGTTCTTCCCCTTGTACTGATCATCATCAGCCCAAGCGGCAATCCACCACCACCACACTGGAGTAGGGTATTACACCACAACGGTGGCCCGAACTAGTATAAATCTCGTGTCTTTCTGTGTTGCGAGTTCGTCCGCGAGATCTTAGCGCGCTAGGGCGTGGATCGGTAGGAGGGAAAGACTTCGCGCGCACCCCAGAGTTTGAACCTTAAGGGTTTGCCGGTGTTAGAGTTATAATGTAAGTCATGTACCCCTTTGTATTTATCCCGTTGTATAAGGGGTTTCCTGCATATGTTCCACACCTGTACATGTATATATATTGGCCTATGGCCTCATGGGAATATAAGTTGCTTATTCCTAACATGGTATTAGAGCTAGGTCAATTTTTTGCACGCTGCAACTCGTGCTATTGATCCGTCTCGATCTCAGCCGCCGGCTCCCTCCCGCTCGAAGTTCCCGTCGCCGCTGCCTCTCCTCTCGATCTCCTCCCGATTGGCGCTGTGTGGATCGCCCCGCTGGGCTGGGCCGCTCCCTCTCCTCCACGTCCCGCTCGATCGAAGCCGCCGGCTCCCTCCCGCTCGAAGTTCTCATCGCCGCTGCCTCTCCTCTCGATCTCTCCTCCCGTTCGGCGTTGTGTGGATTGCCACGCTGGGCTGGGCCGCTCCCTCTCCTCCACGCTGGGCTGCCCCGTCCTCTCTCCTGCTCACAGCCGTGTGCTCGGCTGCCAGACTGCACCCAGTCGCCAACACGCACGGGCTCCGCCTCCGCGAGTGTTGATCACCGTGATTCCCGTGCCAGATCCTGCTTCCAGCCGCCGTCCTCGTCCGGCTTCCTGCTGATTTCGGATCTTTGCAAAAAAAAAACAAATGTGTGCTGCATCGGGCTATGTTGCTGTCCCTCGCTGCCCGGTGATTCCTGACGGAGTTTTCAGTGTTTGCTCTACTGACCCCGTCTCGCACATGTGCCTTTCTTCCGCGCTTGGTGCTCGTTCGTCTGTGCTATCGTCCTCTGTGGCGACTCTCGCACGTGGTGATTGTCGCTCTACATCGACTCTTCCTGCGACTTTCATCGGTGGTGCTGGGCCTGGTGGCCGTTCCTCTCCCAGTGCTACTGCGTCATCTACTTTAGCTATGTACTTCACCGAGCAGGAGATTGTGGGACTTCGTGGTCTGCTCACTGCCTCCGGCTCTTCATTGCTGGGTGCATCTACGTCAACCTCTTCCGTTGAGCTCCTGACTGAGCAGGAGATTACGCGCCTTCGGTGCTTGCTCGCTGCATGCTCTGGTTCTTCACCGACGGGTTCTGCTGGTTCTGCTACTGACTCCTCTGGCATTGTGAGACCACCTTCACCACAGTCAGGTACATCTCCATGGATTCTTGATACTGGAGCATCTTTTCATATGACTCATGATTCATCCACCTTGTCTTCTATTCGTGCTCTTGATCCTCCTATTCATGTTCTTACTGCTGATGGTACCTCCCTCCCGGTTAATGGTCGAGGCATTCTTAGCACCTCATCTTTTCATGTTCCTGATGTTGCTCATGTTCCTCGACTTACCATGCAGCTCCTTTCTGGTGGTCAGATTGTTGACTCCGGTTGTCGGGTGATTCTAGACTTTGACTCTTGTTCTGTTCTGGACCGTCACACTGGTGCTCTCCTTGGTGCTGGCCCCCGACACCGTGACTCTCAGGGTCTCTGGGAGCTTGACTGGCTTCACCTTCCCTCCGCTGCCACCGCCGCCAGTCTTTCCCCCTCTGTTGCCCTGTCTACTAGCTCTTTTCAGCAGTGGCATCATCGCCTTGGTCACTTGTGTGGCTCTCATCTCTCATCCTTAGTTCGACGTGGTCTTCTTGGATCTGTCTCCGGCGGTGTGTCTTTAGACTGTCAGGGTTGTCGGCTTGGTAAACAGGTCCAGTTACCTTATCCTCATAGTGACACTGTGTCTCAGCGTCCTTTTGACCTGGTTCACTCCGATGTCTGGGGTCCAGCTCCCTTTGCCTCGAAAGGAGGTCATCGCTACTATATTATTTTTAGATGATTTCTCTCGATACACCTGGATATATTTTATGCCTTCTCGTAGTGAGGTGTTATCCATCTATAAGCGTTTTGCTGCCATGGTTCACACTCAGTTCTCTACTCCTATTCGTGTTTTCCGAGCTGACTCTGCTGGAGAGTATATCTCCAAGATGTTGCGTGGAGTCCTTGCTGAGCAGGGTACTCTTGCCCAGTTCTCTTGTCCTGGTGCTCATGCTCAGAATGGCGTGTCTGAGTGCAAGCATCGTCACCTTCTTGAGACGGCTCGTGCGATGATGATCGCTGCCTCTCTTCCGCCTCATTTTTGGGCCGAGGCTATCTCCACTTCCGCCTATCTCATCAACCTTCAGCCGTCCGCTGCTTTGCAGGGTGGCGTTCCTTTTGAGCGTCTTTTTGATCGTTCTCCCGATTATTCGATGCTTCGCTTGTTTGGTTGTGTTTGCTATGTTCTTCTTGCTCCTCGCGAACGCACCAAACTGACTGCTCAGTCTGTTGAGTGTGTCTTCTTAGGCTACAGTGATGAGCATAAGGGCTATCGTTGTTGGGATCCTATCGGTCGTCGGATGCGTATCTCTCGCGACGTGACTTTTGATGAGTCTCGTCCTTTCTACCCACGCCCATCTTCCTCGATTTTTTCAGTGGAGGATATCTCTTTTCTCACTTTTCCTGACTCACCTATCACCCCCGTTGCGCCTGTGCCTATTCGTTCCACTCCCTCTGCTTCTCCACCTCTAGTCGATTTGCAGCAACCATCTTCTCCGGTCTCCTCGCCTAGCATGTCACCGGATTCTACACCTTCATCTCCGGTGACTTCTTCGTCGCCACCCACACCTTCATCTCCAGTGACTTCTTCGTCGCCACCCCCGATTCTACCTTGGTGATTCCTCCTTCTTTTTTCCCTCTTTTCCTCAGCATTACACTCGTCGTTCACGACCTGTGGATGCCTCCTTGGATGAGTCGTCCTCTTCAACTCAGCCTACTTATGGCTTGCGTTCTCGTCCTAGTCCGCCTGTTGATCGCTTTGGATTTCCCACTGTTGGTGCTACTGTTCTTGAGCCGACTTCTTATCGTCAGGCTGTTGTTCATCCTGAATGGCAGTTTGCGATGGCAGAGGAGATTGCTGCTCTTGAACGCACTGGTACCTGGGATCTTGTTTCTCTTCCTCCCGGAGTCCGTCCCATCACTTGTAAGTGGATCTACAAGGTTAAGACTCGCTCCGATGGTTCTCTTGAGCGTCACAAAGCTCATCTTGTGGCTCGTGGTTTTCAGCAGGAGCATGGTCGTGATTATGACGAGACTTTTTCTCCTGTGGCCCATATGACCACTGTTCGTACACTTCTTGCTGTTGCCTCTGTACGTCACTGGTGTATATCTCAGCTTGATGTTAAGAATGCCTTTCTTAATGGTGAGCTACGCGAGGAGGTGTACATGCAGCCACCACCTGGGTATTATGTTCCTGATGGCATGGTATGTCGTCTTCATCGCTCTCTCTATGGCCTTAAGCAAGCCCCTCGCGCCTGGTTTGAGCGTTTTGCCTCTGTGGTCACTACTGCTGGTTTTTCAGCAAGTGCTCATGATCCAGCATTGTTTATTCACCTTTCTCCTCGTGGTCGGACTCTTCTTCTTCTCTATGTTGATGACATGATCATCACTGGGGATGACCCCGAGTATATTGCCTTTGTAAAGGCCCGTCTTAGTGAGCAGTTTCTTATGTCTGATCTTGGACCTCTTCGCTACTTTCTTGGGATTGAAGTCTCTTCTACCTCTGATGGCTTTTTTATATCCCAAGAAAAGTATATTCAGGATCTTCTTGCTCGTGCTGCTCTTACTGACGAACGCATTGTTGAGACTCCTATGGAGCTCAATGTTCACCTCCGTGCTACTGATGGTGTTCCTCTCCCTGACCCGACGCGTTATCGTCATCTCGTTGGTAGTCTTGTCTATCTTGCTGTCACTCGTCCGGACATCTCTTATCCGGTTCATATTCTGAGTCAGTTTGTTTCTGCTCCCACATCGGTTCACTATGGTCATCTCCTTCGTGTTCTCCGATATCTTCGGGGCACTATCTCTCACCGTCTATTCTTTCCTAGCTCCAGTTCTTTACAGCTTCAGGCCTATTCGGATGCTACGTGGGCTAGTGATCCTTCTGATCGCCATTCACTTTCTGCTTACTGTGTTTTTCTTGGTGGTTCTCTCATTGCCTGGAAGACGAAGAAACAGATTGCAGTTTCCCGTTCGAGTGCTGAGGCTGAGTTGCGAGCCATGGCTCTTTTGACGGCAGAGGTGACTTGGTTACGGTGGTTACTTCAGGATTTTGGTGTTTCTGTCACTACACCGACTCTGCTCTTATCTGACAGTACAGGTGCTATTAGCATTGCGCGCGATCCTGTGAAGCATGAGCTCACCAAGCATATTGGTGTTGATGCTTTCTATGTGCGCGCTGCTGTGCAGGATCAGGTTATTGCTCTTCAGTATGTGCCTTCCGAGTTACAGTTGGCAGATTTCCTGACGAAGGCCCAGACTAGAGCACAACATGGCTTTTATCTCTCCAAACTCAGTGTTGTTCATCCACCATGAGT